>NC_137438.1:18900392-18940392 GCF_964374335.1 Astatotilapia calliptera | reverse complement strand
GAGGAGCAGAGGAGTTTGTGGCATTTAAGCAGCCCTTTGCTGCCCAATCCGACCGGGCTAAAGCTATTACAAAAGCTACTGGGGTGTTTAGCTGCAGATGGGAGGCCGTATTCCCTTGTGCAAAACAAGGGGTTTAAACTATGATGAACGTGCTTAGCCCCATATCCCGTTGCGCGTCCACTTTAGTGACAAGATTGTACCCAGGCATGCATGAGCAGGAAAAGTTATGTATAAGTTATAAGTTATGGCTGAACTGTCCCAGGCATCTTCTGTTGCCCAACTACAAATGGGTCGACCTCCAGGGCAACGGAAAGCCACGTGACCGTGACCGCTCGTTATATCACAGCGCAGTGGTAGATACAAAGCCCTGTACTGCCCTATATTGCACCTTAATTTGTTTTTATATAATTCTGTGGAATGAGTCTTGATTTTAATATTTTTAATAGGCAAAAAGTACTTAAATAAGTTAATAAGTCAATGTTAAAATTTTGTATTTTTTTTCTTTTCTTTGCTGATCCGAAAATTGATCCGATCTGTGACTTAAAACCGTGATCTGATCCGAACCGTGAGATTTTTTGATCCGTTGCACCACTAGTAAAGACCCTACCATAATGCAGAGGAAAGCCCCCAAAATCAACCCCCCATAAACAAGCACTTGGCAACAGTGAGAAGCAAAAACTCCCTGTGATGAACCTCCGGAAAGGCTCAGATAAACGTAGACACTGTGACCAAGACTACACCTTGTTACTGGAACCAGAAGTACCACATTTGGAGGAGTAGTTGGCTCATGCTAGGTTGGCTATACTGTGTCGATGGTCTGTTACTACGATTTGCTGCCCAGCAGCCATATTATTGATCAGATAATCGCAAATAAAAGGGCTCCAACAGTACAAATGCAATCCACAGGTCTAGTACAGGGATTCCAGTTAGCTGAGCTGAAGCCTAGCATACAGCTAGCAGCTACATCCACTCAGGTATGTATCAGCTCACTCCCGGTAGCTACTTGGCAGGGCCTGGCGCCTGTTGCTCGGTCAGGCCTCTTCCGGGGCGTAGGGGGCCCTCGGGCCTCCGGCCTCTGGGCCTGCAGCTCGGTTCACTCTGGCACAGCTGGCTGCCGGCAGAGCCGACGGGCACGCCAGTGCAGTCCCCTCTAGCTTCTGCTCCGTGGCTGCTGGGTGACCCCTCATCTGGGGCTCTCCTCAGCTCTTCCCAGGAGGGTGGCACAGATGCCCCTCCGGTGGTCCTCCTTGGGCTCTCGCACTCTGGGGCCTCTGGATGTCTGGGGCCTGAATCTCCTCCATGCCTGCTTCATGCCCTGGGGGACGGGGCTATGGCTCCCTACACCCTCTAGCAGACCTTTACATGGGGAAACCTTTTGAATACAAGCGCGCTGATCCACACAGGTTTGCGCACGGGTGTTCACTGTCCATAGACATAAACTACACCTTTCTTGGCTGCTACCTCAAAGCACATTGTGCGCTGTCAGTCCTGCGTGCTGCACCACAGCATTCAATATTTAGTATTTACTGCTGTTTACACTTAGCTAGATTAATGCGATGATGTTGTGTTTATTATGTTGCTCTCTTTTTTTTTTGCTAGTTTTCTCGTCTTTTTCTCTCAACAAGTGATCCAGGAGATTTTGTTTCTTTTTTTTTTTCTCTCGCTTTCTCTTTTTAAGTGCCCTTTCTCACTGTCCCTCTTCCCCTCTGTTTTTCTTTTCCTTCATCTTTCTTTCTCCCTTTCCTATCCCCCAGTCATGTCTGTCCCATCTGTAAATAAAATAAAATAAATAATAACAACAAAGGTCAATCAAATGGACCAATACGGTAAGAAAACAAATGCTACAGCTAAGCTACCAGTATTACAGCCAGTCATGAATGCACAAGTTGCTGATTATTTTCAGCGTGGCTTCACAAATGATGAAATCCTTGTGTAGCTGAATCACATAGCAGCAAACGTACTCTCGAAAGCGCCAATTTGTTGTGAACCGGTTTTGAGTGGACATTCCATGTAGGTTACTGATTGGCAGAGCTAACTCGAACTTTTGAGTTTATTGTTCTCAAAATTTCGAGTTAATAAAACAAAATTGTGAGTTAATCAATCGAAATTTCAAGAAGGATAACTCAAAATTTCAGTGTGTGTGTGTGTGTGTGTGTGTGTGTGTGTGTGTGTGTGTGTGTGTATTTATATGATTTTTTTTTTTTTTTTTTTAAGTGGCGGAAACAGGCTTCCATATATTTCACTGCTCAAGCCTCTGGTGGACATTGGGGGAACTGCAGTTTTTCGATAATTTCGTAATTCTACGTGCATTGAGGTTGCCACTTAATGATAAACCATTTGTTTAATGAAATGGTAACCTACTTATTTATAGGGCAGCAACCAATCATTCTCTTTATTGATTCACATCATGATTATTTTATATAATTAATAATAATTGATTCTTTATGTATCACATCAGATCCACTAATAAGATGTACAGTATATGATTCTGCAAAGTGTGTAATTTTACTTTACTCCAACTCTTAAATATTTTTATGTTTTTATTATTTATCTGCACTACTTTACCCTCCCCCTCTTTCCGATTTTTCTCATTGAACCAAATTGGATTCCCTTCCCACCTGACCGGAGGATATTAGCTGTTATTAACGTGTGTGTGTGTGTGTGTGTGTGGTGGGGGTGGGGGTGGGGGGACAGAAATAGCACCTGATCTCGACAGGAAGCACAGCGGGATAATGGCATTACTGGGACAACGGCCAATCAGGTAGCAGGTTGAGCTCTCTCTTCCTCTAAGCCAATGAGAGATCAGGGAATGACAAGATCAGAAATTGGAGCAAAAAGTCCCTGAGCCCTGACTGCTAGGCGCATCGCCTGCCTCTGTGTATGTGTCTGTTCATTCAGTGAAAAGCTTCCTGTGGCAGTCGGCGAGGATCAACAATGTTTGCATGTTTTCTCGGTAAGGTTGTGTAGGTGTTGTTGGTGGTTTGCTTGTTTGTTAGTTTTTTCCTCTTTCACTGACATCCATTTAAGACTGCAGCTGCTTCTGAGGATGAACTTCGGTGAGCTTCTTTCTGTATTTGACAGTTTCTCTGTTTAACTTTCACTCAGCTGATGAGTCATTCTTCACATTGAAACAGTTTGTTAATAATCTGAAGGTATTTAGTTCACTGGGTGACCATTCCAGGCATTTTAAAGCACTGAGGAAAATGAAGTGGTTCTTATTGAGAACTTTTTAATTTGTTAATATCAAAACTTACAATTTTGAAGATTCATCTTTATCTTCTTTTTCTTTTTCTGGTTATTTGAGCCAGTAAGAGTTTTGAGATTTTCAGCCTGTGAAGCTAAGTCTCAGCAAACTGTTCAGAGAAACATTTTATTTTGATTACTGAAGAAGTTTAAACATCTTAAATCTGAGACTTTTCATTTTGTGTAGCTGTTCACGTCAGAAAACTGAGTACTTTGGTTTGTCAGCAGGTGAAGCTGATTTCTGAGGCATAAACATGATGGTTTCTTTGACATTTTTTAAACAAAGAGGTTTGTTTTGTATCGTTGATTCTCTGTTTTGTGGTGACTCGAGCTTCGTAGGTTTCTCATTTTCTTTATCATCTATGACTAAACATCTGGTTTGGTTTGTCAGTTGGTGAAAGTTAAATGAGTTTCTCAACAAACTGCTTTAATTTGAGCATTTTTTTTTTGGTATTTTTCAGTTTGCTCACCTTTATAGAGCAGACATCGGTTGGTTAGTGGCGTCCAGTTCTGCAGTAGTGGGTTACGCGTTTGTGTTTTTGTGTCTCTCGAGATGTTTGTTTAACAGAACGAGCTGCAACCAGACGCAGTTGGATAATAACATCAGCTGTGTGCCTCTGCTTTTTGTTCCTCATATTGAATTAAGTGGCAGCAGAACAGGTTGTTTTAGCCATTAGTAAACAACCTCCCACACGGGCGCACACACACAAGCATGCACACGGGCGCACACACACAAGCATGCACACGGGCGCGCACACACAAGCATGCACACGCGCGCGCACACACAAGCATGCGCACATACACACGCACGCACAAGCACACACGCACGTGCACACATACACACAAGCACACACACACGCATGCACATACAAGCAAGCACATGAACACACATACACAAGCACACACGCACGTGCACACATGCACACACACGTGCACACGCACACACGCACGCACACACACGTGCACACATACACACAAGCACACACACACGCACACACGCACGCACACACACGTGCACACAAGCACACACACACGCATGCACATACAAGCAAGCACATGCACACACATACACAAGCACGCACAGTGTGATGTTAGGGCAGCGGCAGCACTTATGAGTGTGTTCAGCTTGTCTCTCTCCGTAGTGTCTCAGCACAGGTGTGAGATGACAAGGACAGCAGTATTTCTTTTGCCCGCATAGTCAAACTGATCCACAGCACACAAAGCCCCCGCTGGCCCCACCGTCCCTACTGAAGTAGCTCAGGTCTATAAACTGCTGTTAACTGAGCCAACTGCATCTATCTGTAATGTTTGCAAATGATTACAACTGGAGATGATCATTGAGGGATCTGGGAGGATTTGGATTTGATAAGTGGATTTAAAGTCAATACATCTGAACCTTCACTTCCCTTAAATATAAAGTTTACTTTGAAATGAGAGACTTAAACCAAACAGCTCTTTGTCTGTGTACTCGTCAGTCTTCATCCAAAGAAGCACTTCCTGTTGGCTCTCTCTGCACACAGATTGCAGTAAACTTCAGTGACTCATTAGCATCTGTCATATCACTTTTTCTGGAAGCTGAGCGGCTTTTGGGAAAACCAGAAGAGCCAAACCGGAGGAGGAGGGTGAGAGCACAGAGAGATAAAATAACAGGATGGGCGATGGAGGGATGATTTGATCTGTTTGGTGATGAAGCCGCAGAACAAAAGTCTCTCCTCCTAAGGAGAGGCAGGAGATCCAGCATGGTGATTATTTAGGTTTTCTTTTCCAGTTTTATTTGTCGGAGTCGGGACTGATCTTCAGTTCAGAGCTGTCATTCATTTTTTTGCTTTTTTTTTGCTTTTTATTATTATTTTTGTTATTTTGGCCAGACCAAGGATAAAAAGAGAGTACAGTAAAGCACGACTGGCTGAATACTCTGTTTCTCCCCTTTAAACACACATTCACGATGCAATAATTTCAAATCTGAAAACATCACGAAAACGGTGCGCTGTATAATCAGGTGATGTCCGCAGGTGTTTTTCAGCTGAATTCCAAGTTTTAGTTTCCAGCTCAGCTCGTGTCGGTGACCGCCTTCAGCTAATAATGTCCTGTTCTCGCATTCATAGTCCCGTCCATCATACTGCATCAAAGTTCAGATCAGCATAACTTTCCCATCTGCTTCACGGTGTCCTCCCATCAGTGCAAAACTGTCATGACATGTTTTTGGTCTCTTTGTATTAGACGGCTGCACCAGTGTTCTCAGAACCTGGGGTTACAGTATGTAATCGACAGGCTTCAGGCCTTGGACTGGTCGTGGACTCGCTGTAAAGCTCCAGTGTTGGCATTTTTGTTTTTTGCATGACTTTTTTGATATTTGCTGTTTGATATTTTTGGCTAGATTTAATATCCTAGCACGGCTGCATCAGTAGAGTTTTTTTTGGCTGCTATGACTTTTGGGGTTATCGGGCAAATGCGTCCATAAAATATAGTTTTACAGTTTCTAGAATTTTACTCACCAAAACTAGATTCTTCAGATGGTTTGTTGGTACAATAATTATGCATCTAAGCGCAGGGCAGCTATGTTTGTTGTTGTTGTTGTTGTTGTTGTGTTTTTTGTTTTTTTGGGGGGTTTTATTTGTTTTTTTTTTTTGGGTGAGATGATTGCATTAAACGACACAAATGGGTCCGGTTTAGGCGGTCTGTGATTGCTGAGGTCTCTCTCTCTCTCTCTCTCTCTCTCAGTACCTGGCTGTGGATGTGAGAAGGCTGAACGTCAGTCTTCTTCGGTGGTTTCGGGAGGGTGTAGCGGCAGCGCTGGGCGTTCCTGTGGGGCACGTCCACATCAACCAGCTGAATGTAAGATGCCAGTCGATCACCCGCTGCTCACCCGCTGTTCACTTGACTGCCTGACTGACAGACATCTCTTACAGGAGAAGAAGAATGGCATCGAGCTGTTTGTGTCCTCCGATAGGCTGGGGATCTCCGAGCCCCGCCCCGCCGAGGAGGTCATCCAATCACTGAACGTCAGGGTGCTTCATCGCCACCTGGGACACTTTGGCATCACCGAGGTCTCCACTGAGGTGTGTGTGTGTGTTTCTTGTTAAGCATCCCCATTAGTTGCCATGGAGACAGGCAGGGAGGATGGATTGAGATTATTAGAGGGCAGAGCGCCGCTCTTGAAAGTTTAATAGAACTATTAAAGCGCCATCGATCAGCCAGATGAGGAGCGGAGCAGCTTTATACGTTAAGTTAATATTATCACTCACAGTCGCAGCTGTGACTAACGCAGTTCTTCTTCTGTGGCGATATTACAGCAACAAATCAGAAACTTCCCACAGGTGTCAGTGAGAAGCAGATGCCCACAATCAGGCTGCGTTAAAGGAGTAATCCACCAAAAATCTGTTTTTGAATATTGAATGCTCTCAGACTTCTGACTGCAGTGACAACATTCAGTCAGAGGTTATTAATCTCTGACTGAATGGCAGCTCCTATAATATCTTCTTTATGGTGATCTTTAAAGTACTGTGCAAAAAATTTGGAGCCACTGTTTTGGAAAACGTGCTACCAAAAATAAACAAAACAAAACCAGAGTCTGTAAATCTAATAAACTTTAAAGTAAAGGTCAAGTATAAATGCAGCTTAAGGCTGTAAAATCACTGTGAAGAACAAAAACTGTGTTCACATATTCTGGACGAATAGCTTCAATAATTTTGTGGAAATTTTTTGAAATCAGATATTCTCAGGAAGTACGAGCTGACAGATGCAGGCCTGTTGGGAAATATTAGATCATGATGGACTGAACGTCTTCAGATCTGCCTCCCACCTTCACAGCCTAACACAGACCGTGAGGAGGTCATAAAGCAAATCCTGAACAGATGATCACAAACTGGATTTTAAATTTCGTTTCCTCTGTAGAAAAACGTCCTTCAGGGCGAGCAGAGGGACCACGTGTGGAGCAGAGAAGGCTTTTATGCTGTCGTCCTCTTCTTCACTGTATTCGTCATCGTCATCACCTGCTTGATGGTAAATGTGTGTTTTTTGTTTGTTTGTTTGTTTGTTTTTTGTAAATATGCAAGACTGGACACTCACTCACTAATGTGTATAAAGTTAGCATAAAAACCTGTCCTATATCCCACAGTGAAAGAAGATAGAAGATTTGCTAATCTAATTAGTCGATGTTGGGTTCAAATCTGGGTTCACAATCCTCAGCTGCCACATCAGTAAATCCAATCAACCAGTTAACAAGAACTCCTTCAAGCACTTTGACTTACATGTAATTAGGTCAGAGAGTTACTGAAGAACATATGAAGCCTTCAAAGTAAATAAATGAATTCTCCAAGAAGAAAGAAAGAAAACAAATTCATGAATAATTCATTCTTAGAAATAATAAAAATCTGAAAAAATTACAAACAAAAGAGACAAACAAAACTTAATAAAAACATTAAATAAGATTACAAAGTCACTCCCCAAAATACAAAAAGAAAATAAAAAGTTATAAAAAACAAATGTAAATAAATAAATCTTTTTAGAATGACAAAAAAATATTAATGAACCCCAAATAGAAAGAAGAAACAAATAAAATCACATAATCATATGCATATGAACAACAAATAATTTTTAAAGCAAACACAAAATAGTCACTAATATTTAAAAGTTGCACGTCACATTTTGTCCACATGAAGGAGCACCTGCACACACAAACCTCTGCATGCCTCGGCCTTATATTCCCTTTTTTCTCCTCTTCCTTTTCTACAATGTTCCAATATTCACAGGTTTAGCAGATTTATGTCAGATCCAACAAACAGAACAAAAACGGAATGAAAACCTGTTAAAATATTATATTTAAAAACAAAAAAGAAAGAAGTAAATTGTTTTTCCTCTGGACAAATTTTGTTGCTCTTCAAGCAGAAACTCACCAGTGAACCCTCAAAAGAAACAAAGCAATAAATACATTAAAATAAGAATAACATAAAAGGATGATAAAATAGAATAAAACTGTAATATATTAAAAATCTAAGAATACAAATGTCACTTTCCAGTATTTGAAAAAGAAATAGAGTGGGGGAAATAAAACAGCATTTGAATACAATAAATAGAAAATAAAAAATAATGGGAAGGAAATACACAAGTCAACCCAAATATATATTTAAAAAAATAATATTAATATAATAAAGAATATAAAAAAATATATATAGATGTAAGAAACTATATAAAATAAATTAAACACAGTAAACAGAGAATATATAAGAAAATCAGTCAACCAGCACAAAGCAAGAAGTTATTAAATACAGCTGATAGAAGACATAGAAAAAAGTCAGTGGAAAACTTGATAAAATAATTATGGCCCACAGGAAGGTAAAACAAAAAAAATTACTCCTAAAAACAAAATAGAAGAGACTAAAAATGCAATGTTAAAAAAAAACAATAAATGACATCATCATTTATCCTTAAGTGTATTTTTTTTTCTAGAAGGTTCCTGTTGTTTTTTTTTGTTTTTTTCCAGCATGCAAATCCTGGATGTTCACATCTGGGATCAGAACATTTTCAGGTTCCTGATCTGAACGAGCTCCATCCTTCACGCTCTGCAGCAACGACCTCGATCTTTCTTTCTTTTTTCCCTCCAGGTTTTGTACCGAATGAAAGAGAAGGTGCAGGTTTCTGACAGACAGCTGAAAGCTCCACCCCCTGACCTCCATCTAACCCCGACAGTACCTCCAGACCCCACCCAGAGGTCAAAGGGCACCAAGGTCACCACCACACTCCCACTGCTTGTCTAATGCTGGGCATACACTGTGCGATTTTTGGTCCATTTTGAGTGGATTTTTCAGTCGTGCGACCGTTTTGGGGATCGGCCCGAGTTTCGCCTTTATCGTGTGTCGTGCATCGTGTAGTATACATGGGGTGATGAGAAGTGATTAACACCTCACGACCAACTCCCGATCAACAATTGCAGGGTCGCAAGAAAATCAAACCTGGTTGAAATCCTGTCGGCACTCGTGAGGATGTCAATGCAGCCTCTCACAATGCGCACTCGCAAACAGAAATGGAAGCAGGAAGACAGAGCAGCACGGCAGTGCAGCGTGTGATCTGGACACAAGCGATGAAAGCACAACTTGTAGATCTTTGGCAAGCTCATCCGAGCCTTTTCGGTCTGGCCTCACAAATTTATCACGACTGCACCAACCGTGAAAAGAGTTGGATGGACATTACTGCTGAGTTGCAGCTGCCTGATCAATGTTTTTCTTTAGCAATTTAGCAAAGTGTGTGTGTGTGTGTGTGTGTGTGTGTGAGACAGAGGGAGACCAAGAGACAGATTTTGTGTTATAAGCTTCATGTTATGGACGCATAGTGTGAGCACTCCGGTCGCATCAGAGCATTGTGCTGTATAGTGTGAGACCACACATCGTGACTGACGAACCCGAGCTGAATAACATGACTGAAAAAATTGCAGTGTATGCCCAGCTTATAACAGGCAGGTTAGCTCAGGAATGCAACTTAACGAGTGTGTGTGTTTCAGGTCATCGTTTCAGGAAGCATGGTCCAAGCTGAGCTCCTGCCTGCTGTAGCCACACCCATTCCCCAGCGACAGCCAATCACAGCCTGCCATCGCCTCGGTCCACCTGTCGTCCCCCTGCCAAGGTTATTTTATTTAGCCACAGACTTTTTCCCATGATGCTTTGGTAGTTTCTGTTTGAGTTTTAATAAAGTGATAATCTGATTAAAAGTCGGGACTTCTCAGCTGCATAACATCTGCAGATGTTCATAATGGGAATGATCTTATGAAGCTCCACAGCTTGCTGCTTTGATAGTTTTTAATCAGTCTAGGCTTAATTTGCTCTATTTTTTCCTCATAGCCCCGCCCCCACACCTGTACCAATTATTGGTAGCAACAACCACACACCCCCACCCAGCATGACCCCAGTTACATCCAATAACGAGCTGAAGCCCTGCCCCTCCCCCTTCAGGATGAAACCAGCTGCAGGACTTCAAGAAAGGTAAGAATTTCTTCTGGATTGTCATGTTGAAAAAAACACCGGTACCAAACATGAACATCACACTTTAAGACCTGAACTCTTCTGTTGTGCTGAATGTGGTTTGGACTGAAAAAAGAGAGCCTGTCCCTGAAAAAGACATCACCTTAAATAAAACCAGACTAGTAACTGTAGGACCCGGTCACACTGACGTGCGCCCAGTAGAGGTTCAGTACAGTTTCAGCTGTGTGGTAGCACACATATCTACAGTCTTATGTAAAAGCATCAAGAATCTGGATGAATTAAAATGGGAATTTTTTAATTATAAAATATTGTAAGATCAAAAAGCTACTGAATTTCAAATGGCAATGAAGCCTGTATGTTATTTATTTATTTTTAATATTCAGATGGAAATGTATCTAATGAGCACTCAGTGTTTGTGAGAGGAAGAACGCGCTCCGTGTGTGTGTGTGTGTGTGTGTGTGTGTGTGTGTGTGTGTGGGTGTGTGGAGTAGCGTAACCTCTAACCTGTGATTGTTGGAGCAGGCAGGTGTTGAGCTGTGTACGTGCTCACAATGAGCCTTTGAACAGATGTGCTTACACAAGGTGGAAAGTGTGGTGGAAACATTAAATCCATGATTAGTTTATTTTTTTCAGTCTCATTTCATGGAGTCTTAACATTTACTCTCGCTGTTACTAAAGACTTGGAAGCACGAGAAATGTGTTTGGCAAGTTCGACACAAACAGTGCAAAAAGAAGAAAAACCTCTTTGAAGCTGGGTACCGTCTATTTCCTGATTATAAAATGCAAACACTTTTGTAAGCTGTTGCTTTTGATGGTGTTAGCTGCTCTATAGCTGTGATGTTAAATTTGGGATTGAACTGGATTAAGATCTGTTGACTTTAAAGGCCATAGTGTTTGATTCGCATCATGTCCAGCCTCCTCAAACCACTCAGTGAGCCCTTGTAGCCTTTGGAGAGAAGCGTTATCATTCTGGAAGAGACCGCTCCCATCAGGATAGAAATGTTGTCGTAGGATAAAAGTGATTTGCAGCAACCCTTCCTTCTAAGGGTACAAGTGGCTTTGCAGGGCACCGCAGAGCGGAGCCAGGAGATCCCCCTCACTATAGGGGTGAAGGGTTCAGCTTTCCCTTTTAATATATTGTCTGCCTGTTTATCAGTACCGAAGGCTTGCATTTAGACAGTCACGTAAGTTTCCTCTGTAATCAGTCTGCAGAGTGTGTGTTCATATCTATCAGAGAGGACTCAGCAGGTCCTTAGGCTGGTGTTTATATGAATAGAGGGGTCCCGTCGGACACACTTCCACACTTGTCTCAGGCTTGGAGCTGTGAGGTGTGTATTGTTAGTTCAGGTTTCCACAGTCATAAACTGATTCTTATGAACGCATTTTTATTCTTGGTCTCGAGTTGAAAGTTTAAAACGACCCCTCTTTGTCCCCTCAGTCCATCCTGTGTGTGCGCTGAGACCTCGCTCCAGGAGCTGTCTGCGTCTGATGGAGTTGATAAAGGGCTAGTTCCTGATTATACAGGGCGTCTTTAACCCAAACTCTGATGTTTTCTTTCCTTAGACCTAATAAAGTCATTTTCAGCTTGCAGTGGAGATTCTTCTGGCTGACAAAGCTGTGATTAATGACACCTCCAGCTTCATAATGCAGACTTCTCTCCCGAGTGGAGTGCAATATATTTGGCAAGGCAGAAGTAGGCTCTGGAGTTTTACTGGTTTCTTCTCCACTAAATCAGATTCTTTGGCCTGTCTGATGGGAAGTATCTGAAACTCTGAGCCTTGTAAACAAACTAATTGCTGTGGAGGTGAAGTTGGTGGATCCCGAATTACAGAATTTATCAACTCTGAGTGGGATCAAAGAGTCCTGCTGATTACCTCCTCAGCAGGAGCGTGGCATCCCTGCTAGCGGATAACCAACAGCTCGAAGCGTTCTCCAACAACTAAATCACTTTCTGTGTGGACAGAATCGCCTCGAGTGGAAAGAATTTGCCACCTTACCTTTTGAATTATCAGATTACTAATAAATTTAAAGCGGTAGGATTGTGAATCCGTAGTCCTGGTGAAGTTTTGGTCTTCTTGTGTTCCCAACCTGTGCCATATAACGTGTACACTTACTTAAACTGACTCACTCTTTTCAACAATTTGTCCCTTTGTTAGATATCATAAATATCTTAATACAAACCTTAAAAGAGTAAAAGCTTGGCAAACATTGGCAGGTGTGCCTAAAGTTTATCTCACATCTTTGTAGGTTTTTATCATCATATCGTTTCAGTAATATGATGATGTTTTTGGCTTAAAAAGTCACCCTTCAGCACATTAGTTACATAAGACGCATTTAGTTGTGAGATGCTTGGATTTGGTTGAGTAAATTAGTTTGACCTCATTTTTCTAAGTCAGACGTGTTGAGAGAACGCCGACTTACATTTTCATACAGTTGCTGTCGCCTTCAAACTTGGCTGAGGCTCATTTCCCCCCTTAAGTAGTTTCATAACTGAAAAGAAAACATCTTTGTGTGCCTCGGCTTGACGTTGAGCACTTAGGGCTTTATCTGCTGCTCCTAAGTCTTCCGCTAAATCACACTCAGACCTCGGAGGCCATTTTGTTCTGGTTACATCAGAGCGAGGTAATTAAACGTACAGTGTTCCTTAAGGTAAGAAAAGGAAGGAAGATTTCGGGCTCTGAGTGAGAACAGGATGTTTTTCTCGGTGTCTGTGTCTCACTTGTGTGTCTGTGTGTGCGTTGTCCACTCTGGATGGCAGCCAATCGCCAATCAGACAAACTGGAAGTAGCAGCATCCTGGAGAGGAAACTGGCTGACACGTAGTCAGACGAAGAGAGTCCACCCACATGAACCCCATCAAAGCACACCTTGTCTTCTGTACCTCTCGGCCTTTTGTTCCGACGAGTTCAGCTCAGCAGTTCTGCTCTTTCAACATGAAGTTTGTGTTGGTTATTAATCTGCTGTCAATAAAGAATTTCCTTTGTTTATTTAGGGATTATCACGAGATTCTTGAATAATGTAAAATGCATTGGTTATTTAGCCAGATATGTCTGCACTGGACGGGATGGCAGCACCCCATGTTTTAGACAGAAGAATGCATGCAGCATGTAATTAATATCAAGGAGGCAACAACCAGAGATGTGCAAGTAAAACCAAAGTACACAAAGTATGAAAAGTTCCAGTTTGAATTGAAAATATTCATAAAATTATCATGAATTATTGAAAAATCATGTTTTAATGAGTCTTATAAAACCAGACTTTCATGTCAATAGGTGGATGTTTGTCTGTTCATCTGGATGCTGCATATTCATCCAGGAAGAAATATTTCATCACTCATCAAAGTAACTTTTTCAGTCAGCTGACTGCAGGTTTCCCTACATTATAAACCATAAAGCCGCATAACAACTGAAACCAGCTCCAGTGCCTAACCATGAGCCACAAGTGCCATTTCATAAGCAATTACCATGCAAACTGTGAGGGAGATGGCTGCACCCCAGCTTTTTTGGCTGCTGTGACCATTAGGTCCCCTCATTGGTTCAGAGATGTCCCCTTTTCATAAAAATGGGCGTCCTTGTCAGCCCAGTCAACCCAGTGCTCCTTCCAGTCCACCATGTGCACATCCTCATCTTGTAATAATTGACTTCTGAATCCTGTTGTGCCATCTGCTTAAGCAGAAGTTGTTTGGTTTCCCCAATGTATAATTCAGAGCTCTCTTGGCACTTGACTTGAATGTTAGCGAATAAGATAACATTTGTTGGCTAGCTGTTGATTAGCAAGACTGCAGGAATCTGTCATTGCATTACTTTGTAATTGGCAAATGGTCAGTCACCAGACAGATCAGATTCCCTGAATGTAAAATAATTGACTATATTTTTGTTATAATTTGAAGGTAACAATTCATCAAACAGACTGTCTGTGAGGTTGGCGGTGGTTTCCCCTACATACGTAAAACCAGATTGTGTGGAGTCATGATGACGGTGAACAGCAGTTAATTATTTTAAAACAGAATTTTTGGTTTGAAGATGTACAGGAGGAATGAGACTGAGCTTTTAAAGTGAGTGATTTGTCAGATGGAGCAAACCATTTTGAACACGACAACTTCTTTGATGTTGGGTTCGGTGGTTTGTTATCAGCTGGAAGAGCGTTGTCTCCTTATGAAAGCAAGAGTTTGTCAGACCAAACAGAGTTTTTAGTAAGAGCCGAGGTTAAATCACTGCTGTTGTAAAATAAAGTAAACAAAAATTATTTTCAACCAGTTTTGGTTTTTCTTTGTGTTAAATTATTGTCTGAAGCATTAAGGGGGATTTTTGTTTATCAAATTGCAAACTCTGAGTCAGGAAAAACCTTAAAATTGACCAAGCCAAACTGAAACTCAACCAGCAAACCAGAGAAGTGCAATAAAAATGTAGGAAGGAAGGGAACTCGTTCGCGTGATCAGCCCTTCCATTTTTTAACAAAAGCTGTCTTTGCCTCTTCCCTCCCATCCTTCCTCTGCAGACGTGGCTCTAATGTCTCCCTGGTTTTGGACATGTCTGCTCTCGGCACTGTGGAGCCCCTTAACGTCGCCGTGGTAACCCCCAGGGAGGCAGTGGCCAGGGAGTACCTGCTGTCGGCTGGCCGGCCGCTCACCCGACAGCAGCTGCGCGACATCATTAACAACACCCACAGGCTGCACGCAGAGTTCGCTGTGAGCCCGAATTTCATGCTTTGGTTGGGTTTTTGATGGGACACACTGAAATGTTGAAGGGCTGATTTACATGCAGTGATGCAGTCTTTCATAATGCCCTCAAGTTCATAGCTGGAACAGCTTTATAATGGATTTTAGAGCTCTATGTGAGAAAATCAGCAGCAGTTTCTTGCAATGAGAAGAGAAAGGCATTTTCTTCATTTACAAAGATCATTAACTAACCAAGTCAAGTTGAAATAATACTCATGTAAAGTGCATTGTGTTTTAATCTGGGTAAGAAATGTGCCATAAAATTGAAACTTGTCTTCCTAAAATCTCAGGAAATCCCAATGAACTTCATAGATCCCAAGGAGCTGGATATTCCGAATCATGGGACCAAGAACAGATATAAGACCATATTGCCCAGTGAGTATTCTCAGTGTTGCTATGGAGTTAGAAATACTTCCAAAACAATCCCAGTCTCTGATTTCCTGATGAACCAGGAAGTTGTTTTATTATGTAGGCGGGACTTAGTGTCAAAGGCCAACAACCGCAAGGACAGCTATTATCGCACCTCCCTCTTCCCCATGAGCAGACGGAACAATACATTTTCCTCTGAGCACAGTTTGTTCTCACACTGTCGGCCAGGAACTTATCCTGATTAAGACATTATGTAACACACACACACACACTTACTTTTTGGTTTGTGTAGCCGTGCTTTGGGAGGAGGGTGGGGTTATCAATACAGCACTGTTCCTTCCTTCCGACCAATCAAGAGAAAGGAATGCTCACCTAGAGCTGCTGTCAATCAGACTTTCCTCTGTTCCGCATTCTGTGTTGTTCTTAAATGTGCTCCAAACGTTAAAACATAACCTGCAATAGGACTCTACCAACCCTAGATGTTATAGGTAGATATCCACTGTCATCATATATTGGCTTGTTTAGGACTACATTGAAGCCTCAGCTTTTACCTAAAAATAAGTTTTCAGCAGACATTTCAAACAAATAACAGAGTCAGGTGACCTTATAGTCTGAAGAAGGCGGTTCCACAGTTTGGGAGCTACAGTTTAAAAGCACGGTCACCTCTGGTTTTAATATGATAGTGAGGGACTGTTAGATGACCCTGGTTAGGTGATTGGAGAGGTCAGCTGCATTGATAAGGTGTTAGAAGTGACACATATGAAAAGTGAATTGCAATAATCAAGATTAGAGAAAATTAAAGTGTGTACTAAAAGTTTAAGATGATTGACTGACAGTAAAAGTTTGATTTACACAATATTTCTCAGATAAAGAAAACAAGACTGGGTAAACTTTGAGACATGAGTTTCAAAATTCAGGTGCTGATTAAAAGTGATACTTTTCCTCAGAATGTTTTTGAGCTTAATTTAAACTATTCTCGTTAGTTTTCTCCTTTGTACCTTTCCTTGTGTCCTCATCTCCTGTCCTTGGTATGTTTCCTAGACCCTCATTCCAGAGTGATCCTAAAGTCAAAGAGCTCCAACGACCTGCTGAGCACCTACATCAATGCTAACTACATACGGGTGGGTAACGGCACAAACTGTCCTGCAGTCCAAGCAATCGATTTATGAACTAATACTTAACATACTTGTTGTTTTCATTTATTTTCCTTTTTCTATTCTGAAAAAAAAATTCTATTCATTATTTTCCAGACAATTAGCTTATTGTGTTTTCTTTGCTGTTTGTGTTGTTTTGATCGACTCATCTGTATTTTCATGTTCTGTCTGTAGATCAGTTGCATAACAACAAATTGTACTCTGAGTATTATTTATTTATTTTTGCCTGGCTTACTTGTATTTCCTGTTTTTTGTTCTAGCTCTCAGCTGCTGTGTTTAATCTGGGAGACATTTTCGTACTTACTCAGGTTTTGAAAAACTTTTCAGTCCAGTTAATGATGACATTTGTTTTGTTAAATCTTCTCTAAACCTTAGAAAAAACAGCAAGCAGGCTGTCATTATCACTCATCTGGAATGTAAACAGCCTTTTCTTTTTCTTCTGGCTCCTCGTCGACCTACACAGTGAAAGTATTTGCCTGTAGAAGTCTGTAATGTCGCTCTCAGACTTCCACACAATAGACTGTCTTCCTGTCAGGAAACACCACTGAAACAGTTTAAAGCGGCGGACCTCATGAGACAACCGAGGCTGTTTAATTTCTTTGTCCTACTACGCACACGCACGCACACGCACCAAAAATCTTATTCATCCAGAATAAGTAAGCACTTCAATTACATGAAAATAACAGCGATTATGAAATGAAACACAGCACTTTTTTTTTTTTTTTTTAATTTGAAGCTTAGAAATGAAATATGTTTTTGAAGTTCAGTTTGGCACGGTCTTACTGTTTGTTTTTGTTATGTCACCTGGAGTCATTAATGCACCGTTTTTTGCTCTCTGCACACATTTAGCTCAAGCTAGTTTGGAACTAGCCACATCCTGATCCAGTTATCAGTTATGTCGGTTAAAAACCGACAGCATGAGGAGCACCCTGAAATAAAACAAGTTTTTATTCACAAATGCCTTAAAGGCCATGCCAGCGAGAGAACACTGAATCACTGTTCAATTAAACTAGCTCATATACAGGCATGAAAGATTTAACCTGCTGTTTAACAGTGAATACGAGCGAATGGATCAGCTGAATAACCAAGTTAATGATGTTTTTCAGGTTCTTTATTTTAGACTAATCTACAGTTCTAACATTTTCTTGCCGTTTTTCTTTGTGTAAAAATGGTTTAAATGCAGACAAATGGGTTTTTCTATGTTTTTATTTTATTTATGTATTCCAAAATGTAACAGGTTCTTTCTTTGCACGTCTTCATGAAGTTTTGGGAAATCCCGGTATATTTTGTCTACTGCTGCTGATAGACCCTGGTGGAGGAATACATTCATCATTCTGTGAATGATGCTGACCCTGCTGTGTGATTGGTTCATTCTGCAGGGTTACTTGGGGGACGATAAGGCGTACATCGCCACTCAGGGTCCTATGGTGAACACGGTGAATGACTTCTGGCAAATGGCCTGGCAAGAGGAGTCACCAGTTATTGTCATGATAACCAAACTGAAGGAGAAGAACGAGGTAAGAGTCTAAAAAGCAAAGACTGTGGAAGAAAGAGCGTCTTCTTAATGCCAGGGTAGATTTTAAGTGTTGTAGGCGCTGAGTGTATAGCAACAAAAATGGAGTGATCTGGAAAGTGCTCAGCAGGAGTGAAAGGTGAGCTGAAGTTAATGAATGCCGTCTTTGTGCTTGCCTCTGTAGAAGTGTGTTCTGTACTGGCCGGAGAAAAGAGGCATCTATGGGAAGGTTGAAGTGTTGGTGAACAGCATCAGAGAGTGCGAACACTACACCACTCGCAGCCTCACGCTCAAGGTACACGTTGCACAGCAGGGAACGTGTTCTCATCAGAGCTGAGAATCAGGACTAATATGTCATGTATGTTTTCATGTATGCAGTGTGGGAACCAAACCCGCTCTGTGCAGCATTACTGGTACACATCGTGGCCTGACCACAAAACCCCGGTCTCAGCACTGCCGCTGCTGCAGCTCATGACTGACGTAGAGACGGACAGACGGGCCGCCACCAACGTGGGACCAGTTATAGTCCACTGCAGGTACTGACAGACTGACCGACAGCGTGACAGTTCTGTTACTACTATATAATTATGAAATGACACCCTGCTCGTTTGATCGCAGTGCTGGGATTGGGCGAACGGGATGCTTCATCGCCACGACGATGGGCTGCCGGCAGCTACAGCTGGAAGGAGTGGTGGATGTACTGGGCATCACCTGCCAGCTCCGAGCCGACAGGTAACACACGTGTACTCCTGCAGGTTTTTACTGATGACCTGCAGGTCCTCACTTCCATGATTAAAACAATCTAAAGGGTGTTAAAAAGCTGACATTTAAACCTCTAACTGGTTCTTGTAAGAAAGTACCATTAGTCGCTGAGAAACATGGTTTTTGCATAAACTCTGAAGCTGCCTCGCTTGTCTTTGTGGTCATTTTAAGTCTCTGTGGTCTCTTGGTTTCCCTTTGAAGGCATTGAGTGTGTCTGACATCCTTGCAGTTGTTTCAGACCTTTTGGTGATAGTCTTGTTTTAGTTTGTGGTCATTTTTTTTTTTTATCTCTTTCTGGTTGTTTTTGTTTACAATTGTGTATATTATGTGTATCTGGACATTTATTTTTTTATTTTTTCCCCCCCTCATTTGTGGAAATTTAAGGTGTCCTGCAGTTGTTTTGTGTTGCATTGATTGTTTAAACTGGTTTTGGCAGTTTTCTTTCTGTGTGGTCGCTTTTTTCCTTGCCATTGATGATTATGTTCAGTGTTTAGTTGTTGTTGTTTTTTGTCCTCTTTGTGGTTGCTAAAGCGCTCATTGAGGACCTTTTTTAAACATGTATCCAATACATATTAATTTAAATTAAATTATTAGTAATCATAACAAAGTTTGAATGATTGGACGAATATGACTTTGATTTGTTGAGTTCATCAGGAGTTGTTTTGGAGATTTGTAACATGTCGCCCAGCCTTGTTAAGTGACATAAGATACATAAATTGCAAATTTGACTTTGTCTGCACTTTAGAGTCAGATGGTGTGTTATGGTTTATTGCCAGCACTAAATTCATCCCTATTGCATGTTTTAAACAAATAGTTTTGCTTCTCATTCCTAACTCTGTCTCTCTCTTCCGTTATGTAGGGGAGGCATGATCCAGACAGGTGAACAGTATGAGTTTGTCCATCATGCCTTGAGCCTATATGAAGCCCGTCTATGTGCAGAAACTGGCCAGTGAGGTTTATCCACCTGACGAAGGTACAAGTTTAACCTGGAAGTGTGCTAAAACAGTCCTCTGCGGGTGTGAACTGTGGTTTGGGAAGTCTGGGAAATTCTGGAGGAGGCCTTGGAATTTGATGGACAGCATGGACAACCAAGCAGGACTGTTCTGGGAAGAATCTGCTCAAGGAAAAGGGAAAGGCAAATTATTAAGAATGGAATGTATCTTTTCATCTTTTCTTTTTCATCAAACTCTGTGGACCCGCCCATTTCACTTAACCAACCGATTGTTGGATCGAGTTTTAACTAACCAGACTCTCCCATAATGTCTCTTTTATCATGGAGACTTAACAACTTCAATTTACTGAAACTGATGGTACATTGTTCAATAACACTGTTGTGTTTATGTCTTCTAGCATTTTCATTATTTTGTAATGTGGTGTTTTTATAAAAATGGCTACTGAAAAATGACTGTTAGCTGCACCATTGGTTAAACTATTCTAGTACTGTTGAACCAACACTTACCTGTTTGTGACCTCAGCATGCTATTCATTACTCTCTGATTTAGTCACAGTGCACTTCCTACACTTAGGCTAAGACAAGGTTCAAATGCTCCTTTTTTTTTTTTTAACCTGTTATTTATTGGTGGGTTTTCTTTTTTCATATTTTTTCACAATCTCATTGACTTATTAAACTATTGCACATCAAACTTCTCAGAGATGCCAAACACACAAACTAGATTGACATCAATAGGGCTAATGCTAGGTTCAGATACATTAACAACTGACATTGGTAGTTATGTAAGCTTGTAAGCTAATGGATAAACAGCTAACAAATAAATTATTTTATCAACGGTTGCCCATGGGGTAACAGCAACTTTTACATTCTTGTTTCTGTAAGTTTCCCAGCTTTTGCTGAGGTCCCAAATGGGGCTACCTTTAACAACATGCTAAAAGCTAACAAAGCAGATTGATGCTAATCTTCTGCTAAGCTATAGTTCTTGTAGTACAGCAAAGCAATTAGTGGCTAATTATAGCTCCAGTAGTTTTATTGCTTTAATGTTGATAAATATATACTAACCACTTAACTCATGCTATAACTAGTAGTGCATTATCCTAATACAGTATTTTTGTTAAACCAATTAAATCTAATATTCTTCTGCTAAGCGAAGCTTGTATAGTGGTGTTAACAGTTGTTTATGTAATATTCATCAAGTACAGCTCCAGAGAGGTTCTGGCAGCAATGCTAAGTCTGGGTAATATGGTAGCTGTAACTTACAATGCAAAAGAAATAATTTTTTTTTCTTTATCACCTTTATGTTAACACTTAAAAAGACCAATGAATAAAACATTAAATAAATAAATAAACAAATGAAAATACATAGGGAAATGGAAAATGGTGGCTTGCAAGGTATCTCACAAGTAGTGTTTTTAATTGTTAAATTAAAAGTCAAAACTTTGATTAGGGCTGTGCGATATGACCAAAATCTCATATCCCGATATAAGACATCTATCGTCCCGATAACGATATAAATCACAAAAATTTAACATTTTCTATAAACTCTTCGAATCTCGGGCAGCTCGACTTGCGTGAAGTGTTTCCAGCTGGGCGTCGTGTAACTGGAGTAGAGTGTTTTAATGCTGAATGAAACTATACATTTTTAGACATAAGTTGTAACGGCCGCCGTTTTCTTTGTAAGTATTTATTACACGGCGTGCTGCGGGGAAAAGCCTGTTCTAATGTTTGAGTCTAAGGTTTATTTTTTAACACCTGACGGCTCTTTTTTTGCTTCTCATCCGTAAATACTCTGCATACTCTTTCACGCGATTCAGTTTATTTTGAAAAGTCTAAACAGGATCTTGAGCTTTATTATGAAAGGTTTATGTGGAAAATAAACAAGCGGACACGCAATGGTTTTGTTGCTAACGACAACGCATTAAACAGGCGCTTGTCCGTCCGTAGTGTGGTTATATTAAATATAAGAGAAAGAGAGAACTTTAAGAAATTAATATAGCCACTACAGTGACCATCAAAATGACGAAAAAATATTGCCTTAAACGGTTTATTTTGTGACACCACGAAACAAACGATAGTATAAAATGAAATGATAGATGTTTTTATATTGTCATCCAATATATATCGTTATATCGAACAGCCCTATATTTGATCTATAATTAAATCAGGTTGTGATTGCTGAAGAGCACAGGGAGTGTAAAGAAACAAAACAAAAAAAATCATATTTTAGCTTTTGCCTAGAAATCCCCCCCACTATCCCCCCAGCAGTTTGAACCCTGCCTAACTGAAGGGGATTTGATATAGCTACTTCAAGCTCTATATTTTTATTTAAGGTCTTTGGTAACTTCGCATGATTCATAGTTCAAATGAACAGACTGTAGCAAAGGACAACAGTGGTCTTCTCTAAAATGAGTGTTGCCATTTTAGTTTGGCTTTCTAAAACAGGGTCAAAAAATACAAGCCATTCCTGATGCCACAAATACGAAATTAGTGCTGCTCGGTCTCAGAGTTTACACTCCATCTAGTTAACCTTGTCTAGCAGTGACATGTTCCCTGTTGTGTGATATATTGCTTTATACCAAAAATGTGAAATATGGTGCAGTCATCACATCGATGTGCTGTTGTAAATTATGTTATTTAGTGAGTATGTTATTTTGGTGTATCAAAGTAATAATAACTTTATTTTTATACCGTTTTTACATGTTTTTGATGTCTTTAGCAGTCCTCTGTCAACTGTAGCCATTTGGGCTACATATCTCATTATCATTAAATGTTTGACATGAATTAAAAATTGGCTTTTGGTCTGTTGGAGACAGAAAATCCAAGCTTGACACAACCTCAAACCTTAGTTTTGTTTAAGCCTCTCTCTGTGTTGGAGCAGTAATTTCTAAATTTCCTTAAACTAAATTACAGCTAAAGAAAAAGTATCGACTCTTATATTTGTCAGTAAATTATTTTTTTAAAGAACCAATAGACAACTTTTTTTTTTTTTTGAACAAAATGTGAAACAAAAATAACAATATTGAGACATCTATTTCAGTTTTCTGTTAGAGATCAGAGGTTTCAACACTAATGTCAGTAATGAAGAACACTGGCATTATCATCTAATATTCTCTCTGTGTGAATGGGAAAACCATGTACAGTACATGTTAAAGTGCTATTAAACCCAATGTGGGCAGTTATCTTTTCAAAGTACACATCACAAAAACACAAATCTCGCTGCTATAACTGGGAGCATTGGGATCAGACCATTAAGGGAAAATAAACAAGAGGAACTTTAAAGACTTTTTCTATGTAACAATATATTTTTATTTACTTCTTTACTTATGATACAATCATGGGACTTCGGACCAGAATCTCTTTGTCTGCACGTCCAACGTGCCTCATGGGACCATCATCAACCCGCTGTTCACTTCAGCAAATTCAGGAACTGGATGACGAATCCGGATATTTCAGTAGTGATACAATTTTCTCTGTTTGAACTGACTGAAGTGAAAGTGGGTTCAGCCCAGCCTCCATGCCCTCTACAGCAGCGGGCACAACAACACACACTGCCTCTGACGTAGTATTGTGTACAGTAGGATGTGGTTCATGTTCTGTACTTGTATTGTTGTTGACTGTTGATGGAGCTTAAAGGGACCCTAAATGTTTAAAGAATTATCATACTGTAATCACATTGTATTGAAAACAATTTGGAGTGCATTTCATTTTTTGACATGAAATTTACAGCTTCCGGGCTCTTAGTGTTTATTGTAAGAATTCAACTTTCTGCTGAAGATCTTTAAATTTACTACTTTTTTTTTTTTTTTTAACTCAGATGCTAATGTATAGCCATTTAGAGAATGTTCTTCTTTCACTTCATTAGAAACTACTGCAAGCTTACGTTTTAATTTCTTGACTCAGAATGAATACAGAAACTACAGAGTGAAATTTGCAAAAGTCATCGGCACTGGATGATTATTCTGGCTCATTCCAGGAAATCAACAATAGAAACTATGAGCATGTGGACCAAACAAAACTAAAACTTCCAATCATTTAAAAGTGCTAAGGTGTGTATTTACATTATTATACAGGAGTCTAGCATTGTCTTGTACTTTTGAAATTTTAAACTTAATATAAAGCTAAATCTTAAGCACCTGAAAAGCTGTTTACCATTTTCACATGCATAGTTAACTATGTTGGCACAGAGACTATTTTTAAACTTGTGCTAATATATGAACCACTTTCAGCACATTAAAAAAATTAAGGTGGATGCTTCTCATCCAGCATTGACAGCTGAGTTAAACAGCAGGCAAACAGATTACACAATAGGGAAACTCTCCAAGCTGGATCCAGTCCAGAGTCACTTTGTTATCAGAGTACACTCTCTGTAGATCAATAGTGGCAAGAGTTTTTGGGGGTCTTCTGGGGTAAAAATGAAAAATACTGCAAAATATTTAAGTGACCATATCCATTTGTATTTAATGTCTATTATTCAAATATTGAAATATAGTGTATCCAAAAAGTATTTTTACACAAACAGTTCTTGAAACATGCCAGCTGCCCGCAGGTATTATGGGTTACAGTCTAAATTTAATCTGTCTAAACTCTTTTGGCTGACTAAAACTTGTTTGCCCTTTAACAGTCACTGTAGCTAGGATTTTGCACTTGATTGGCAGAGGTAAGAAAGCAGAACTCAGTGAACTGATATCTGTAATCTAGTGGTGGAAATTGTACACACTATAACTTTAAAGTTTTAAATCTTTCACTAGCCTTAGCTAGCCAAAGTCGATCAGCTTGTCAGTTATGTACGGATCTGTTCTTTAGTTCAGACATAAACCGGTCCCCAACCTTTTTGCACCATGGACCGGTTTATGTCTGACAATATTTTGACAGACCGGCTTTTAAGGTGTCGCCGATAAATGCAACAAAATAAAACCAGTACCAAAAATAAAAAGATTTGTTCATAACACGTGTGAAAAGACCCAGGGAAACGGAGTTAATGATAAAAAATAACGAAAAAAAACTATTAAAAACGCTGAAAACCATAAATTACACGCTCGAGCCTCAACTCTCGTGGCCCAGTACCAAACAACTCATGGACCGCTCCCAGTCCATGGCCCGGGGGTTGGGGACTGGCTGGTGTAGATTATACCTAATTAAAAAATCTACTCATTTGCAAACATTACCCTATTGAGGAATTTTAGCTAATGAAAAGTTTCTAGCCCAGTGGTTCAAAGGTGTTTTAATTTAAATCTTCGGTCTCTCTTGCACATTGATTCATGTGGTATTAACTTCTTTTCATGAATACATGCATTGGAATACTACTTTCTTAAGCTTTACCAATTCTGCTATGAGTTGTACATGTGCATTTACTCAAAGATCATTTTTAATTGTACAGTTTAAAAAAAAAAAAAAAAAAAAAATATATATATATATATATATATAATATAAATAACATTACGGTCCTTTTTAAACTTCTTTTGTGTGGGCATTACAGATCAGTCAGAGTACACTTGATACTAATTAGTGTATGTACGGTCTAACTATTATACCTATGAAACATGGCTTTTTAATGTATTACTAACCAGCTTGAATGTTGTAATGGTTCAGAACATTAGCCACTGAGTAGTGCTGTAACCTTGTTATCTACTCTATCTACATATATATATATATATATATATATATATATATATATATATATATATATATATATATATATATATATATATATATATGTTACCTGTAACCTGAGGATTAAAAACACTGGACATGAAAAATATGGATTCCTGTTTGCTTATCTTCATTGACTCTTTCCATGTTTGTGTTTATAATCCATCTAAATCCATAATTGAATGTTGCCAGAACTGGGGTGGCAGCATATAGGCAAATAAAAATAGAGGACCTAAATTTATTTTGTCCAAATAATATCCAAGGTTTTTACATGTGTATTGTACACTAACTTGAATAGAGGAATCAAACGTGGGAGTATTGCAGCAGCAAGGACTTGTATAAAAGTTGACAGATTATATTGTTGTCTAAACGTTTCTGTAGATTTAAAACCAGATACCGGCAGGGCCATAAATATTTGGACAGTGAGACAATTTTTAAAGTTTTACATCAAACATTAATAACATGTTGGACGTGCAGACTTTCAGCTTAAATTCAGGGGATTTAACAACAGTGTTCGATGAATGGTGTTAGTTTTTTTCCATCTGTAAATACAATACTTCAAAGTTTTGTATGAATTCTGATAAAAGTTTGTAGGAGTGTAGAGTGGGCTCATGTTAACAGTCTATTCAAATTTAACTTACACCCACCAAGGTCTTCGGGATGAAGTGATTTAGTGATTTTTATAGTTACAAATTGACAAAAACAGACTACTTTATAAATCTCAGAGGAAATTATGAGGGTACGGTTGCTCGAAGATAGTACAAACATAACTCACTAGTTAAAGTACTAATAATAAATCATACAAAAAATTTAAAAAAAAATAGCTCTATTGAATACAAATAGGTCTGATGTATAAATATTCCAAAGTCTTACATAAAATTGAATGAGATAAATTTGAAAGTGCCTGTCTTATCATACTGACTGTAATTTTCTCTGTGGAGGATGTGACAGTGTGCAGCTACTGCAGTGTGTACTTGTGCTTTAGATGGAGGAACTGTACAGAGACAGAGCCACAGGCACGAATGACTTCCTGTGTCATTCAATGGTGCCTAACTTATCAATTTCCTTACGAGTATGGTATATATTGTGTAGCTGACCTCTGACTTCTCCTTCAGGGTTAGTAGATCTGAAGGTCAAAATGATAATAAAAGGCCATATAGAACTGTTTTTAAACATTTTATTACTGCCACTGTTTGTATTGACAACACATAGACATATAGGATGATATGAGGATTCTAAATATTTGACTATGGACCTTAGACCTTTTCAAGCTCAAATTTTCATAAAATGTCTTTTGTTTTTATAACTTTGTTTAAAGTTTTGCTGCCTATGTTTATATTGGTAACATTTAGGAAATGGCACTGCTATGTGGGCATTCAAACTATCACGTTATAGTTTGCGTCTAAATATCGTGTCCCATTCGACCTCTGGCCTTGACCCCATTTTCAGAAGTAACTGGAAAAAATGCAAAAATAGTTTCCCTGAACATCTCAAACATATAATTTCAGTCCGTGATTATAAGCAGACTATAATTACATAAGTAATAATATTTTTGATTTTCATTTCACAAATGTTCTGCAGCAAAAATACTGCTTTATATTTACAATGTATATTAGCAGGGGTTTTTTTTTTCATGTGATATCCCACAAAATATCTAAACCATGAAAATAACTTCAGTTACTTCTCTGTAAAGTCTTACATGGTGTAAAGCTGTCTGGGGTGCAGGATTGGAGCCTCTGGTTGCCAAATGTTGACATTTAAATGCTGAAGTTATGCGATGACATTAAATATTTTTATCTTATTATTTATTTTTTACTTTTTATGTACTTTAATAAATCAAGAAGCAGTGATGACAACAACAAAATAAAGATATGCTGATAAAAATATTCAGCATGTAAATATCAAGAAACACAGGAAATATGTTTGGTACTGAAGGCCATAAAAACATGTTCATATAATACCTAGTCTGGTATAGCAAATGGAAATTTATATAAACAACCTAATATGACAATAATATTATAATCCAACAGTCAAAAGAACTTCAATTTACAAAGTGTATCTGAAAAGACAGACATAAATGGGAAAAAAATATTTATACTATTATTTAATAGTATATGTAGGGATTCTGGAAACATTGAGAAGTTACGATATTACAGCTGAGATACGTTAATTTACTGTGGTTAAATTTAAAGTTTTAATCCCAGCATTTAATCAGCATCTTCTCAATAAACAGCAGCTAAAAAAAATTAAATAGGGAATTTTTAAAGGGAGTTGTCTCAGTTTCTAAATTAAGCATCATGTATTTGTATGTGCAAATGTTTTTGAGGTATGTGAGCAATGTGGCGTTACAAAAACACCTAAAAGTCACATTTGAACAGAGACTGGGAGAAGCGGTCAACATGACATGAAAAAGTGACACACATTTATAGAGCTTACTTTGGGAGAGAAACTTTTAGTATACAGTAAAATAATAAGAGTAACCCCTGCACAAACTGTTGCATTGAAATTTACCAGATTCCATAAAATGAAATGTTTAATGGTCAGAGTTACACTAAAGACTAACTTGTGTAGAGCTGAAAACTTTTGTTCCTAGAAACTATGATTAAAAGAGAGAGAGAGAGAGAGGAGGGGAACAGGAAGGAAGGAAAAAGGTGGGGATGACTAAATGTGGCTCAAACTAACTGAAACAAAAGGAGTTTGGCCTTTAACTTGTAACACTGCTTCATAAAGAAGTCGACTTTGACCTTTTCTGGCTCAGATTTGATCTTTGGCAGCCCTGGCCAAAAATCTACTGATCATTGTCTTGTTATTGTGGATAATTAAGTGTATATATTTTGGGAGGAAAGGGGAAACAGTAGAGAAATTCATAACACAAAACTGAATTAGAATTATTACGTTTTTTACAAAGATAATATAAACAAAACTCCATCATGCTAGAAAGCTAACCAGAGGCCTGAAAGCACAATTATAGCTAATTAGGCATTACAGACAAGAACCAACAAATCTGAATTTTCCAACATAACTTTCATGGTATTTATTATTTTGACTTGTATTTGTTGAAACTACAAGATAAAAGTTGTACAGTGAAAAGTGGAAAAGCTGAAATTTGATTTCCAGTATTTAGCAGTTTGTCACACATGTAAGGATGTGTTAGGCTTCTATGTTAAAATTCTGCTATGGAAAAAAAAAAAAAACTGTGGTTGTTGGAAAACCACTTTGTCCATTACTGTGTCTCAGACACTGGTTAGTGGGCCCCCTTGGGGTCCTCACTAGGGAATGCTGTGTATTCCCTGAGGGTGGTGGACTTTGTTAGGCGATATTAGAAGATGATGCACCAAAATCTCCTTGTGAATGCTTTTATTGCTCGCAGATTGACACGGTTGTCTGTAGTTTGCATGGATGATGGAAACTCGCCTGTAAGCACTCGGCAGCTGATCGCTGGTAGTCGTAAAACTTCGAAAGAAGAAATGGAGCCCCCTTGCTGTCACGTTGCTCCTTTTGAGAAGTGTTGGTTGCATATATTTAATGCATATCCATTAAATAAACCATGGCTCTGTCTCGTTATACTGACCTATTAAACCATCAATCCATTTTCTGATGCTTATTTTGGTCCATGTCATGGTGACCACAGTGTAACCAGAAATGCCCAGACCTCCCCCTCCCTAAATGAGGCCTCTAATTCCACTGCAGGGACACCGAGCCAGCCAAGAAGCATAATCCAGCACGTCCTGGGTTGGCCTGCTCCTGGTAGTAATGCATGGAGTATATTATCTAGCTGGTGTCCAGGAAATGTCCATGGCCTCAGGCTTTGAGGTACTAACCCTTACTCCTTGATTTGCACTCAGCTGCAAACTGCTGCAGGGCAAGCCAGAGTTCATCACTCAGTGAAGCAATCCTTGGGCCACCTTAAATATACCACCTAACAGGAACCTTTTCATGAAAGGCTGCCGACAAATACCTAAAAAGAATTGTGGACAAAGGGCAGTGCTGGTGAAGTCCAGCACCTGTTGAGAATGCCCATATGGAAAAGATATATATAAAACTTATAAGGTTTGTATCTGTCTTGTGTGAAACTTGTATGAAAAGCATACAAGAGTAAAAACAGATATAAGATCCCTTAAAGAATTATATAATGAAACTTGTATGTTTTGGATACTTACTAAAACAATATATGAAAGTAATGTGAAAGTGGCCACTTTCATGAGTAAATCATGTAAGCCTTATATGATTTACTCATGAAAGTGGCCACTTTCATGAGTTAAGTCATATAAGTTTTTACTATTTCTTTTCCATATGGGTGAGACCTGTTGTTGTCAGTGCAAACAAAATTCTAGCCACTACATGGCTAGAAACGGAAATGTTTAATCAAGAAACTTTATGGATTATATCTTTTCTTAAGATAGAGTTTAGTCATACATATAAATTCTTATATGAATATAATCATCATTGATGTTGGCTCTATAAAAATAATTCCCCAGCTCTTTGATGCACTGGTTTTATGCTCTCTGAATATCCAGCAGGTCACTTGCCATTGAAGGGAGTAACAGTGGCTTGGCGTTTAGCTTGTAAACCTACTCAATAGAAGACTTGTTAGAGTTGAATATACAGCTGAGCCGAATATAGACCCACAGAAACAGCAAAGTTACTAATGGAGCGGCATCCAAAGACAAAGCTGTCACTAAAAAAGAGAGACGGAGCAAACTTTAAACTTCAGTCTCAGTGAGATTTAATCAAACACTCGTCTCTATTTTTAACATCTACCTCTGCTGTCAGTGCATCAAGGTGTGCTGCTATTGTAGTTGCAGGCCTATTTTTAGCCTCCATCCAGGCTGGGTTTGTAGTCGTGCCTTTGCAGTGACTCACAGGTCTGTTGGCCTGATTGAGGAAGTCCGCTACTGAGTCCCAACCTCAACACTATAGAGTGACAGACAGACAGGCAGGAAGAGAGACATACAGCTGGTGAGACAGGGAGCGCAAAGAGGGGAAAGGCTGTTTTACTTTGAGAGTTTTAAGGAGAGGATGGACACGAGGCAGAGCAGAGACGACGGATAAATAAAACCACATTTCCTGGGAAAATTTCAATTTTTTGTCTAAAAAAGGAATAATTTTTTAAAAGATATTAAAAAGGACATTTAACCACTTTTTCTCAACATTTTTCTTCGGTTTCCTATCAGGACTTGGATTCTTTGCTGAACACAAAAGAGACTAAAGAGAAGGATATTTTCTACCATCCACCTGAAACAGTGAATACAAACACACCCGTCCTACCTCAGGCTTAGGATTATGGTGGTGCATGGTCCGCGTGGGGATCTGAGACAGGATCAAAATGCTGAAATGTAAAGTTTGCAGTTATTTCTGCTGTCTGCGGTTCACCTCGTTGCTGCTGCTGATGCTGCATCAGGTCAGTCTGACATTCATGATCTGTGTAGAAAAGGAGCACATACATAAGAAGCTTCAAATGTGATATCAACCTCGTGCGATCTGAGTTACTCTTTAGATTAACTTTGATCACTCTGCATGCTCCTGTAGTCCAGGGTCATCTCGGACACAATGCAAACTTTTTTTACTTTTCCAAATATGTAATTTTTTTTTTAGAAATTTAGTAATTATTATATATTTCATGGACTTTTACAAAAATGCAACAAGAAAAGAAACAAAGTGCTTTGTGAACAAGTCTCCACAACTCTGTTTTCAAAAGTGTGCCTAATACAAGATGAGCAAATATTAAATCATGGTTTCTTTCAGTTCTTTAAATTAAACTGCAAAATAAAACTGGCCCTTCTTTTTTTACATTTTAAATACCAAAGCAGTCAGGTGTGAATAAAATTACACGCAATGAGATAAATAAAATGAAATCCATGTGAGATGTTACATAGAGTAGATTCACTGTTTAGCCTAAAAAGATGAAACCAGGTTAATTTATGTTAATGTCAAGCTTTAAGGACCTTGTCATTCTTAGTTAGAAAACTTGAGATATAACAGCAAACTTTGTCTTAAACCAACCAAATATATATACATATACGTATATATTTAGAACAATCTGTATTTTTCATCCTTTTAAGAAAGATTTGTCTTCATGACAAACAAATCTTGGTGTTAGCATCCATCAGGTCACCAGTGAACTATGCATAGTGTTTGATTTGATTAACATTCAACACTTTTCAAAGGCTTTTGACCTGTTCTAAACACCAAAACGGAAATGTTTAATCAAGAAAATTGCCAGAAATGTATGAGACTTTTTTTGAAATGAACCCTTTAAAAATTATAATTTAGACTTTGAGTTCGATACAAACAAAAGTTTGTGCGATACAGTTTGTCTTCTTTGGTGACACCTGTTACTGCAAAGGGAAACCTCATAAAGTGCCATCTCTCTTTGTGTTGCTTTGAGCTCCAACATGTGATGGAGCATTTACACAATCTAAAACATTTTTCTATGTACAAAATGATTTCTTTTTGCACGGTTCACTTCATTAAATATACTTCCATCCACTTTAACCTCCTAAGACCTGAACTCTTCCATGTCATGCATTTTTAATTTCTCTTTGATATTTGGACATATTAGGACCTGATGAATGTAAAAACAAAGAATTACCAGATTTTTTTTTTACCCAATTTTTGTTTCTGAGAAAAATGAGATCCACAATTGAGAACATTTGTTTTAAATTTCGATAGAACAGTGGCGTATAATGTCCTTGTAAGTGGATATCAGGCCCTTGTAAAGCAAAATTTAGTATTTTGGTCTAGACAACCCAAAATGTGATGTCCACATATGTGGACCCGGCGGTTAAAACACTCAAACAAGCGAGTCACTTGTTTGGCGCTAAACCAGGGATGTGATTGCAGAAAAGCAGAGTAGAAACACATGCTCCTGATGAATGCATTTCTAGATTACAGTTCCAAATAATAAATATGTATTTTTTTTTCAGAAGTAAAAAAAATGGGATGTTCTTACTATCATTGCTTCAGTTTCATGTTTCTTTATGTTTGTTCAGTGAAAGAAACACTGAACAGAACATTTTACTTCTAGCCAGTGTCTTCAGGTTTACACTCTGATGATTGTTGGCTGAAACCAAAAACTGCACATCAGCAGGTTTACCCAAGTAGCAGTGAAGGTTTGGCTCCTGTACAGTTTTGCTTGGGCCATATTTGACTTTGACTGACTGCCTAAAATCTCCCAGAGGTTTAACGATGACGTGCCACATATGAGGTGTGCTATGACATGTGGGCCACATTTGGACATGTCATAGCACACATTTTCCAGTGCTTAACTTTTGCAAAATGAAGCCCAGACTAGTCTCACTGTCAGTTATCTGGGTAGGACAGGGTTAATGAGTCTGACCTCACAGTAAGCCAAGGTTTAGCTCACATTAGTGTTTGGGGGCAGTTCAGGCGTTTCTTTATTAATAAAGAATTCCAACTATATCAAAGTATATCAAAGCCGATTGAAGGTTGATTTAACCATAACCTCATGCTGCTACTTCTGTGATTAGTAAGTTACACCAACATTTATACAGTCTCATTTTCCTCGGTCGCACTTCCTTCTCTTCCTGACTGTCGCCTCATTGCCGCATTGTTGTCTCTGAACTCCCTGAACTTCATTATCAGTGACAAATTGTTTTATTTTCTCTTGTGCTGGCCAAAATTTGAGGACAAAAAGCTCAGAAGCAACTATCTCCAACTTTATTATCATAGTACAGAGGAGGTCAGTTCAACAGTCAAACCCAAAACATGATAGAAACGCACAAACATGCAGTCGCAGCTCTTTAAATAGCACAGCTGAATAACTGTCCGTGCGGTGGATACTTCAGAAACTCTGCAGCTCTCAAAGCCTTAAAATCAGCCCTTTTACTAAAATAAACTCTTAATCTTTATACTTCGCAGCAGATGCTGACAGTAGTTGCTAAAAAGCTTGTTGGTTTGATCGGTCAGTTTCTGCCATTTCTGATTGGACCCTCATGAGGTGAACCAAATAAATTTGATTCTATTTTTGCTCATTTTGGGTGACACTTTGATAGCTTTGTGCACCTCAGTCTCATTAATTAATGCTGTTTTGTCAAAGCTGCACTGCTGGTATGACTAAGTCACACACAAAGTTTCCATTGGTGTGTAGCTTGACAGAGTGGGATATTACATTGGTGATAAAGGTGTGTGAATCTCAAAGGTTATTAATGTTGTTGGCCAAGTAGCAACATCTGGGGCCATTAGACAAAATCTGCTGTTCCACTGATGTCTACTTGAGGGTTCAAAAGCAAGTCAGTCCCTATAAACATTTTAAAATGCTCAACTTTAAAGCAGGAATTATGTATAAATACGTTCTCTGTAGCTAATTTAGTCTCTTCATAACAATTGTACAGAATATTTTTATAACTTACCTCTTTACATTGGCTTACAGTTGGCATTGTTGGGGGCCTGGTCTCTTTGACTGCTAAATGGACGGTGGCACAGGTGGCTGGAGCTGCTAGCTGTGTGCTAGGCTTCACCTCAGTTAACTGGAGTCACTGAACTGGACCTCTGGACTGTGTTTGTGCTGTTGGAGCGTTGTGGAGCATTTTTAATGACATTATCTGACCACTAATATGGCTGCTGTGAGGTTATTGTACTAACAGACCGTCCAAGATGTCTGAGCTGCAGTTTTGAGGAGTTATATTCTAGGATTTTATTTGGATGTTACAGAGCACTGATTAGCAGGAGTTTGTGTGATGCTCTGATACAGTCTATGGATGCAGCGTGCTAACTAATTTAGCTGGCATTAGCTGATAACTTAGCACTCTTCAAAATGCAACTGGTGGCATCACTGTGTCCATCTGTGATCCTTTCCTAAACCCAGTTGAGCTGTTTTTAGGGTCTGAACCTCAGTGAGTTAAATTGAAAGCCAAAAACAAGTAGGAAAAAACAAACTACAGAACAAGGTATAGAAAGGACTCTAAAAATAGCCGCTCAACTTACACCACCCCCCTTACTTCCCAGCGCCTACTTTGCAGGTCAAACTGGGCTCTTACCTCTCAGTGGTTGGAGCATCAACACCAAAATATGCCCCTATTCATGTGTGAGTCAAAATCAGAAAAATATTTGGAAAGCAGAAAATATTAAAGAAAAATGAAAAAAAAGTTTTTGTTTGCTGATCAAAATTAAGAAGGGTGGGGAAAATTTGGACTCATGATCTGAGTACTACTTACGTTTTGGCTCCTCTGTAGCCAGAACTTCAGAAATTTATCAGAACAATGGGATCAAAGTACAGCAACGCCCAACGTCTTCATTTTGGGAATGAACCTCCTGTAGACTTGAAAGCAGACTATAAAAGTCTGTTGTTTCCTCCCTTATGGAAAACAGGCTGCAGATTCCTGAACGCTCCAGCATCAACATGTCTGTAGAAACTGTTAACCATATTTGGACGATAGGGTGGTATTGGCTAACAGATACAGAGACCTGCTCATTAGTGCTCAGCAACATCCAAAATCAGTTCTCAGAATTTCAGTACGGTGGACCTGAGAGGTCAAATGCACTGCAACTCAAGGCAGAAAAGACAGCATCAGCTCACAAAAGACATCCTCACGAAACACAATGGAGACAGAAGTGACGAGCTAATGGTAAACGGCTAGAAGCGAACATATAATTACAATATTAAACAACTCATCCCATTAAAACACACTTTACCTGCATCCTGTAGCATAGTTTTTTTGTGAGATTTTCTTTTCCTTTATATATATGTGTATATATATATATATATATATATATATATATATATATATATATATATATATATATATATATATATATATATATATATATACATATATATATATATATATATATATATATATATATATATATATACATATATATATATATATATATATATATATATATATATATATATATATATATATACATATATATATATATATATATATATATATATATATATATATATACATATATGCTACAGGATGCAGGTATATACATATATATATATATATATATATATATATATATATATATATATATATATATATATATATATATATATATATATATATATATATATATATATATATATATATATATATATATATATATATATATATATATATATATATATATATATATATATATACATATATATATATATACATATATATAAAGGAAAAGAAAATCTCACAAAAAAACTATGCTACAGGATGCAGGTAAAGTGTGTTTTAATGGGATGAGTTGTTTAATATTGTAATTATATGTTCGCTTCTAGCCGTTTACCATTAGCTCGTCACTTCTGTCTCCATTGTGTTTCGTGAGGATGTCTTTATATATATATATATGTATATATATATATATGTGTGTATATATATATATGTATGTATATATATATATGTATGTATATATATATATGTATGTATATATATATATATGTATGTATATATATATATATATATATATATATATATATATATGTATATATATATACATATGTGTGTGTGTATATATATATATATATGTATATATATGTACATATATAAAATAGTTAAAATTACATTCTGATATTTTGAACAATATCATAATCTTTTCTGACACTGTACGTCATGTTCAGTTATCTGAGAAAAACGTTCCACATTTTTACATGCCAAAATAAAATCAGTTGAACTGGTGTTCTTTCCTACGGTACTTCGTGGGGACCTGCAGTTTTACTCTCAGGGCCACCATGGCTCAAACTTTATAGACTGTTTGATACAATTAACTGCACAGGAGCCATATTATTGGTCAGGTGATTAGAAATGCACCAAAAGGTATGACTCCTGTAAAGCTCTAACAATGAAGTCTTTGAGGACTGACTCACTTTTGAAGCCTCAAGTGGAGAAATGCAGCTTTTGGTTTCCTTGCTCAGGCATTGCATTTTTTTCCCCAGTATTAACTGGTGTACCTTTTGGTCACAAACACCTGGAAAAAAAAACTTATGTTATGCTTTTATTTCTAAAGTTTTCCTCTCAATGTTTCTTCTCACTGATGTCTGATCTCTTCTGTCAGAATGGAAGCAGCGCAGCTCCCGCAGAGGAAAATGTAGCTTCTTCACCATGTAGCATCTCCTTATCTGAATTGGTATCCAGTCTGGACTCCATATCACTGACTGTGAGCACACCTGGACAGAACTGCTCTTTCACTGTGACCTCTCCAGATACAGATGGCATCGAGTGTAGGCAAAAAACAAGAGAAGAGGAGGCGTTGGAGGGTTCAAGCAGAGCACATCATGTAGGAACCGACCAGCTAGGAGTTGAAGCAGGAGGAAACAAGAGCATGAGAGAAGTTTTCACCTGTGTTCTGGATCACCTGGAGCCTGGGACCACCTACCAGCTGCAGGTGCAGTCGAAGACCGATCAGGAGTCTGCAAACATCACCGCGCACACCAGTAAGTCCTGATCCCATCTAGATGTGTCAAAAATGTAAAATATTCAAAAAAGATACATACTGTTGACGGAAATATCAATATTAATGTGCATACTCATTACTTACTTAGAATACTCAGTAATTTTGATTACAAATGCACAATGAATTTATGTTGAACGTGTGACATTTCTGCTACTTCTTGTAGTTTTATTAGGGCAAGACAAATTTTTATTTTATTTGACACGGTGCTAAACACACCATACCTGCACCAGTTCACAGACTTAAACCCCATTCACTATAGTGGAGCTAATACTCTATTGTTTTCTGTTTCATTGCATTGTTTCCATCTCCTCTGCCCTCTCGCGTTTGAAGTGAACCAACAGGACTCGACCTCCATGTCTTTGTGTACCTCAGAGTTAATGTCATGCAGCTTCCCCTCTCTGCAGCTCTGTGATTAGCTACAGGAACCCCTGCCCTGCTGAGAGAGAGTGATAGAGCTGTTAAAGTAAATGCATGTGTGTGTGTTGTGTCTCTACGCTGGCGGGAGTCCAGAACAGAAGTTGGACCCTCAGTGTGTATTTCCATCGTGGGCAGAGCTCAGGGTTCAGCCATTTCCTGCCTCCATTGTTTCTTTGTTCTGTGGGAAGCACTGGGAAAGGGTGTGAAGGTGTGTATAAGTGTGTGTTTGTGTTCATGTGTGTGTTGAGTTTGGGGAAAACTGGGTGTTGCTGCACCCAATCGAGTCCCGACAGTAACCTTCTCAGAAATGCAAAACACTTCTACTGTGGCGTTTGTGATTTCTTATCTTCTGTGGCATGCCGACTGTTACATCCACTGACCTTTAGTGGACTGGTCAAATATTTTTACATCACATGTATTTATTTGGTTGCCAGCTTGGTTGGTTGGTTAGTTTGTTGAAAAATCTAACTATGAACCAGGCAACTGTCTCACGTCTCAAAGAATAATAGAAACTTAGTTTTGAAGATATTTGAAGATATCTTTAGATACAGAACCATCCACCTGTAGCTTACTAGATTATTCAAGCTTTCTTAATCCCGACTTTAGTTTTATATTTAACTAAGTTGTTGCGTGAAGGATCATGTCAGACACCGTGGTCTGAAGTTTGGTCTGTTTTTGGGATCTTCTTCCTGTCACATGAAGACGTTTGTCTGTTTGTCCTCAACATTAACTATTATTGAGAACAGTTTAACGCCCATCCTCCATATTCCTTGTGCAAGTGTTTTTATATTAGTCTTAGATCTGTAGCTAGTCACGAGGTAGGCTAAAACATATCAAATCATTATATAAACTAGCACAACTATACTGACCTTCCAAACATCACTATTTAGTTTTCATCTTTATTTTTGTCCAAATTTATGGCAAAGTTATAGCAGTACTCTACATTTAAGACTTTTTAGAAAGAAAGTCAGAACATGGTATATCCTCTCCAGATAAAAACTAAGTAGCTAATTTCTAACTTGGTTCAGTTAAGTTTTATTTATATACCACCAAGTCATAACAGCGGTTTTGCCAAGGTGCTTTATATTGTAAGATTCTACAATAAAACAGGGAAAACCCCGACCATCAAACTATGCTCAAGCACTTGGTGATAGTGGGAAGGAAAAACTCCCTTTCAATAGGAAGAAACCTCCAGCAGAACCAGGCTCAGGGAGGGGTGGCCATCTGCTGCGGCTGGCTGGGTGTAAGGGGAGGAAGACAGAAGAAAAGTACTAAGAGGTCTTTAAGATAAGACCTCATAGGATGTTTCTAAAACTAAAACCTCATCAGTCCTGCTTGTCATAGAAGTTTGAACATCACACCTTATTATAGCTCCTGGAGAGAAGACACACTGATGATTTTATTGGAGCTGAAACAATTTTTACTCTGTGTTTATTTGATTTGAGAATGTGAACCTGAAAACGATTGACTTCAGACTTAAGCAGCAGATGTATGAATGCTAACAGTTTCTATAAAAAAAGCAACAGTTATCATTTTCTGACATTGATTTTTATCCCATATAGTAACAGAAAATGGTCAAATTTCATAAATCATGTTCAGGCTATTGGAAACAAATACAAGCTCTCTGCTCTGAACTATGGGTGGTGTCGAGGTTTCCTGCGCTTATTTCAGAGAGTTGGTTGGCAACAGAGGAAAAACTTAAATATTTAATGTTGGGTTCAGGTTATGAGAGAGTTCTTAAAGTGTTCATGTATGTCTGCCAGTTACAGAGTAAAGATACTTCTAATCATTTCACAGTGAAGGTCTATGTTGATGCCATGTCTTTACTTCTTTGTAGCCTTTAACCATTAGCATGGTGGCATTTCTTCACAGCAGTTTTAGGAAGAGGGCTGCGACTGGCTGCACGTACAGAACCAGTCCTAAATTCTTCAGACCAGTCGTAGCTTTGTGGGTCAGAAAAGCTTAAACAAAGAACAAAGAAATAACTGTGGATCCTAAACGGCCTCGAGTTGCACCATGTTCACATGTGCTGCGTTACAGCATTGTGTTTGTGTCCACTGATGTTGTGGTTGTCATCTAACCAAAGGGTGTGTTGAGCTCGAACATGGTAGAGCTCCATGTTGTCTGAAACAGTGGGACTGTTCCTTTAAGGTAAATTATATATTTTGAACATGAAGGTCAGTCGGACTGCAGGGAGGTTTCAGCAGGAAAAGGATCCATCGCATCCATCTGTGGCCTTGTCATCAAAGTCTGAACATCGTGGGAGGCCTGCTGACACACACACACACACACACACACACACACACACACACACACACACACACACACACACACACACACACACACACACACACACACACACATGCCTGTTTGAATTTCTCCCACATCGCCTCTCTGCAGCCTCACAGGGTTGTTAAAAAAGTACTCTTGTGTCACCAGCCACTCCAGTCTGAGGTCAAATACAGTCATCACAATCTCCACAAATAAACAGTTAAAGTTTCCGCAATTAGCTTTTCTTTAAAAACAAAAAAACAAAAACGACAGGGGTTGGTGGGAGTAAACAACAAAAATCAGAACAGCCAGCCTAAATGGGCATTTAAACGCTTGCAAGTCTTTGCACTTAATCTTACAAAAGCTGGAACAGGTACAAATGATTAAATGAAATAAGCATGCAAGGCAAAAGGTTAAAGCGGGCTGTAAATTGAATTATTTAGTTTAATGTTTAATTTGCTCTTGTCTCAGAGCCCTCGGCAGTGATTGGCCTGGCGGTGACATCCAGGACCTGCAGCAGTCTAAGCCTTTCCTGGCAGGCCGGAAACGGCAGGACGCAGCGCTT